>NC_051186.1:34402883-34445094 GCF_013339695.2 Rhipicephalus sanguineus | reverse complement strand
ATAATTCCTCTGCTGATTTTGCGTTACAGAGCTAGTTTTATTACGATATTTTTCTGCCGTTGGGTGCCGGTTTACAGCGAGCTCCAACTCAACGCACTACGAGAAATGGCGTAGTTGAAAATGCGTAATAATTCTGACCCCTTCTCACGTACGAAAGCATTTGAAACGAGTATTTCGCAGTGATGAAGATGAAGGTGCCTTTCGTACCCTTTCAATATCTTCAGCGGCAACGCTAATAATTTAATTGTTCGTGCGAAGTGACAAACAGTCGGTGACTATACCCACAGTCACGACACGACACATGTTGCACGTAAAATGACGAGATTGTTGACGCAGCTTGCACCTTAACAAGAAAGTCTAGTTAAGAGACTGGGCCTGCAAACACGGACACAAGAAAGAAGTCAAGACAAGTTGCCTTCCCTCTTGTGCCCGTGTGTGCATGCCCAGTCTTTTATCATGAATACCTGCCAACTAGCTCACCTCTCTGATATTCTAAGAACGTCAAGTCATACCTTCACACCTGTCCTGTTCACCACGCCTCGCTTGCATAAAGACTTCAGAAGGTGCATATTCTTTATGCGAACGGGATCATCTGAAACTTGCCTGTCGTGGAAGACTTGTTACATTGTGATCCACGTCGAGCTGCCGGATATATTCGATAATGTCGAACATTCCGCCGGGCATGAGGCGCTTGACCTGACAATAATGTGGCGGCTTTTGAGTTCCGAGGCTCCCATGTGAGATGGCGAGCTGAGAATCCCAAAGACAACGAGACCCCGCCGCGCGAGCCTGGGAAGCGTCAACTCCAGAGCATGATGATGATAGTTTGATGATGGCTTGATGAGATATATTATATATTTTAAGATATTTTTGTAAGTTTCTGCGTTATTTCCTGAGAAAGGCCGTGTATGAAACGCGCATTGTGAATATGCGGTACCTGTTCCCAGAGTTCACACCAAGAAGACATTGAGTTGGAAGCGTTTTGAAGGAACGAATGAGTGGCTTTGTATAGTGTGATCAGATTAGAATGCAGTTGCTTTTCTAAAGCGCGTATGTAGTACAAATTACACTAATCTTTTCCTTCGGAAACTAATTTAGTATAACTTTTTGAAATTTAAGAAGCTATTCAGGTTATCACGTCTGCTGTGAAAGTGTGTTTTGGAATGGGTGCAACGAAATTGGTAAGGCCAAAAAGTGCGATGTCTAATATATCAGTTGTTACAAATCTCTAGGTAATAAAGGTTCAATGCTTCAAAGATGGAGGAAAAAACCACCGAGTAGACTACAAAGCAAACGTGAGTATACAGTTGCTATATCCGACTGAAAGTTCTTTGCATGCTCTAATATAAAACATTGCTGAGACTGTCAGAGAGCAAGACGGAAATGCTCACCACTGCCTGAAACGCTGATTTGATGCAGTTCGACCTTTTTTCACGAAACAATAAATCTGTTTTCTCTTGTGTTGGTCTTGGTACTAAATCCAGAACCTGCAACCAGTTCGAAACTTCTAGAATCACTTAAGATTTAACGACACAGGCTAAGGGCTAGTGCTTGTCAAAAACTGCAATATGATTATAAGGAACGAAATAGTCCGCTACTCTGGACCAGAGGAACCCAGAACGAGAGTACCAGAGTTTTTAAACACAGGGCTTCGTTCCGGTTAAAAAAGCACTTTTGCATTTTACCTTCGTCGGAACGAGATTCAACCCATCATCTAACGCTGAGAACTTAAACGCGATGTCCACTAAGCTACAGAGACTGTGACGTTGTTCAATGTAATAATTATTAAAAAGAGAACACAACACATGCGAGGGAGTGGGGTGGGGGGTGGGAGGAAGAATTATGTAGGAGTCTCCCAAAACGACGGTGAAGCTTACGTGCGATATTTTCAACTGCAACGCCATTAACAGATGAATATATGAAATTTTTCAGCGGGACCAAAACGCTTTTCGAAAAAGCCTGCATCTGCAACAAAAAGTGAGCAAGACTCCTTTCATGATGCTCTAGTTGGCGTTGCTTGTTTTATCAGTTCCTGATGCACCTATTGCTTGTCTCAACAGGGCTCCTGTCAATGCCTTCCTTTAGCGCGGCAGCATTTCAGGCGTTTGTCGCCGAGAGTTAACTCTTGCGTGAACGGCCACAAAACTTAGGCCAAATTTCTTAAGACACAATAATGTCCTATATTTCACTTTAGAGCTCGTTACCGCTGTAGGTGCATCGTCAAACGCGAAAAGTGACCGTCGGTGTCAACTCAAATTATGCAAAAAGCCACGTGATCAGAGATTATGGCTTGATGGCGCCATTATGTGACGTAACCATTGACGTCATAGACTGCCAAAATTTATGAAGTCATTAAGACGTCACATGATGACGCTATTACACGAGGTCGTTGCTTGGTCAAGCGTCGGCCGATCTCAGATGCAGAGCCACAAAACCACGTGAGGTGCAGATGGCTGCGATACCTCCGATCCTAGAGGCACTGCGAAACCATGTTAGGTGCAGACAGCCTTCATCGATGGAGGGAGGATCTGTACAATCGACTCAGCAGAAGAAGAAGAAGAAGAAGAAGAAAAATTATGGCTGATCCCTCCGTCGTAGGAATCAGTGTATAACACAAAAGTAAAACGCGTCGTCACAGTAGTTGATTGTTTATAGTGCATTGGTATATTAGAGCTGGTACAATGTCTATTATTGTTTGACAGATATAGCACCGCTTGATGTGGACGCACCCAGGTTGACGCCTGGTGGCACATCTCTATACCGACAACTAACGCCCATGATCATGATTTAACCATTGCGGTAGCTGAAGTAGTCAAGATATACGTGGACGCCACTTGTGGTGAATCCCGCGCAAAGATGGCATCAGGAATCACATAGTAAACACTGACACTCGATACGCACTCCTTCAAAGCGTCGTAAAACGCGAAGAGAAACGCGAAGAGAAACGCGACGAGCATCGTGTCTTCCCTCTAGCCTGGCCTTCAATTCTCACAGGGCGAGCGGGGAACGCGGTGCGACAGCCAGGCGAGCGTCGGAGAGTTGTTTCTCGTTATGTATGAATCAAGGAGGTTAAACCTCCTTGGTATGAATACTGTGAGCGGGGCTTCCTTGTTTTCCTCTCTTGGGATAAACCCACCGCCTCGCGGTGTGTTAAAACTTCTGTTGGAAGCGCGCCTATTGCGACGGTCGTTACAAGGCGCGTTGCCGGAGGTAATTGCGGAGGAAAGAAGTTTTTTTTTTTCGAGCCTGGTGACACCCATGTCAACGCCCCGCTATAAATGGGACGCCAATAGCTTCCATCCATCCATCCATCCATCCATCCATCCATCCATCCATCCATCCATCCATCCATCCATCCAAGAGCACTGCGAGAGGACAGTGTGAAAGATAAAAGGCACGTACATGTAGCCTCCGTAATGCGTTTGGCGGTAGCTCAGTGGGCAAAAAGCCCGCCAGCTATCGTCGTGGGCCGAGAGGTCGTGGGTTCGACTCCTATGAACGGAACTTTTGGGGGCGAAGCTCCTTATAGCATCACCTGGTTGGTCGTCGCTCCATGCGGCGTGTCCCCGCCGTCACGTCTCCCCTTCCATTCACTAGATGGCGCTGTCCCATAGAGATGCATGCAAGCTGCAGTAGGGTGACGATATACTAGATGGCGCTGTCCCATAGAGATGTGTGCAATATGTGTGCAAAAAGAAAAAAAGAAAAAAAAAAGCAGGGGCACCCTGCACGCTAGATGGCGTGCAGTAATCAAAGCGGCGTATAGCTTTGATTACTGCTGGGCGAAACCACTGAACATTTCACGGTGTAACCATGATTGCTTCAGGAGCTTCGCCCAAGCTCTTCATCATTCATCCGTGGATATGCTGTAATTTTTTTCTTAGTTTTTTTTCTTTGCCATCTGATGGTGTTTATTTTGCTGACGTACTTCCGTGACGAAAGTACGTCATGAAAGCCTTGGTGGACCCCGGCATAAAACACTTTCGTGTTAAAAGGAAAATAAGAAGATGGATTTCGCTTTCAAGCCGTCTTAGGCGAATGCATAAGAGACCCTGTGAGCTTTGGTAGGATGTCCTTAGGTAAGCGTTTTCTACCCAGTGACAATTGAATATGCCAGTTCCGACAATGTCCTCATGCCACACTCCTGGCTCAAAACATGGAAGGCTCGTGTTGTCAAATCTTTCTTTGTCCTACGTCTTTTGCGCTGTTTCAATATGATCAAAACATTCATGTTTCTCGTCGAACATCCACAGACACTCTCACAGGTCAATTGACACTTTGGAACAGACCAGATGAATGCAAGTGCTTATAATTATGAATTGCTAACAAAAGAATTGTAGAGCTTAGGCAGATGCGACCGCGGTAATCTATATATACATAACCAAGTTTCGAAGCATTACCATGGTACTTTTTATTGTTTCAACAATTTAGCTCACAGAAATTTTAACTCCGGCTGTTCTTTGGCAGCAGTGTGATTTATGGGCTCTTTATATTCTCTAGGCAAGGGGCACAGACACAACCGACATGCGACCCTCACGAAAAAACAGCACACAGGTGAGTATCAAGCTAACCACCTGCTCATAAACGTCATTATTTCGGAAGAAGGAATGGGTGCGACAATTGCCGCTAATAACTAAGTGTTTGTGCAGCTTTGTTATAATACGCAGTTCATGACGTGCCCATCCTGTCCGACAAGGCAGACCGATCGGCAAGAAAGCCAATTTCTAAAAAAAAAAAAGTTAAGGCAGCTTCGCACTAGGGGTGTCTAGCCTAAAGAAAGTGCGAAGCTGGGAGGCCTTCTTTGTTGTTCTTTGGTTTTCTCTTTCTCTCCTCAGCTCTTTCTTTATTTTTCTTTTTCCGTTCTTTACGTCATTTTTCTCTATTTATTTCTATTTATTTCATCCTCTCTCTTTATCTATTTCTTTCTCTTTCTTGCTCTTTGTATTTTTCGTCCTATTTCTTTCTTTTATTTCTCTGTCTTTCTATTTCTCGCTCGCTTCTCTTTTTTTTCTATTCTATTTTATACGCGGTTTTGCCTGCGTTACGCCAAGCGACGACAGCATACGACAGCCCGTACCCCTAAAGTGCTCCGCACTTATCATCATCAAGACGCTCGAAGAACATGAGGAATGAGACTTCTTGGCGCGAGCGCGCGCTCAGTATGTTACAGATGGCTATACTTTTCGCGGTTTTGCCTGCGTTACGCCAAGCTACGACAGCATACGATGGGCCGGGCCCCTAAAGTGCCCCGCACTTCTCGCCTCGACAAGAAAATATCATCATCATGAACTGCGCTCGCTCCCTTCGTCCTCTTCTTCATCTTCTGCTTCGCTCCCCGAACATGTGCGCCCGGCACGCGCTCTCCCGCGGCGTCGATCTGTCCAGCGTTGGATGCAATAACTCAGATGACGAGAGAATGAGCACAAATTGAGAGAGAGAAAGAAACAGATAAAAAGGAAGACAAAGAGAAAAATAGAGAGAAAGGCACGGAAGAGAGAGAAAAAAACATACGAAGACATATAAACAAATCGACAGAGAGAGAAAGAGAACGACAGGAAGAAAGAGAAAAGTAAAGAGAAACAAGGAATGCCGCCTAGCTGCGCTGCTGGTTACAGCCTGGCGCCGCTAGTGCAAGCTGCGCTAATTTTTATACTGCCGCCTTCATAGCTTGTAATTGCTTTCTCCGGAGAAAACAAAATTGTAGCTCGCCAAATGTGCCAGTTCATTACTGCACATCAATGCGCGTAGTTTGTGGAAAAACCGTGACAGCATTACTGCATTTACATGATCACATTGCCGTTCTTTTTTTTTACCTCTTGCTTATTAATTTCCCTGAATTATTCCGGCATAAAGTGACTTGGGATCTAATAGACTCTGTTTTGTCTTGAACTGCAATACTCTAGCTCCGTTGTAGCGGGGCGAAGTCGAAGTGTGTAAATTTAACCAAGACATGCAATGAAGTTATATTTCTGCGAACTAATGGTCTTATTCATTCCCAAAGCAAGTAAAACCGAGCTATCACATGGCAAATTTGGTTTAAAGATGTTGAACCACGGCAAATTCCGTCATACATTCTTTCTGCAGACAAACATATTCCTTTCAACTAAGCCCATTAGGTGTGCAAACGATTATTGCGGCAAGGAAGACTTTGTAGCAGTATTTTTAAGTGTCCACGCGCCAATTTTATCTTCTTAGGCAATAAAATTAAGCACCCAATGGGAAAAGGCAGCACAAAAATGGGTAAGTGGCAAATCTGTTTTGTTATTACCGCCAATATACTCGCTACATCTACTTGCTAAAGAATGCGTCGCTTATTGTTTTATACCTTGTGGTGTTTTATGGCGTTTTCGGTTAGAACTGCGCATGTGCAATAATAGCTTATGCTATAGTTGAAGCACACTTGCTGTTGAATTTATTTGCCGTTTTCATAAGAACAAGAAGTTCTCATGCAAGTACACTAATATTTGCGGGAAACTCAGGTTAGACAACTTTTAACAAATATTTCAATAGTGCTGCCCCGGAGTCCCATTCAGTGTGATGAAAGAGTTAAAGAAGGCAACCCTATCACGCACAAAATGTCAGGAGTCGTATCACTAGTGCTATTTTTGCACCATGTCGTGCAGAGAAATTGACTAGCAATGCTTCCAGATTACCAAGCTTTCCAGATGAGAGGCGTTGATTTATGTGAAGCGTCATTTTAGGTAATCAGTAAACTTGTTTCTTGAAAGGATAGATTACACTTATCTTTTTTTCCATGCGCATCTAATTCTCAAAACTTCCATCTTTATCACTGTACTATCCGGATGCGTCGGTGCTGAATTCAATTTGAAATGTTCCTTTACTGGAAAATCCGGCATAAAAGAAAGGTACTGTCGGTCGTGGTAGCACAATCGAGCATATTCGCCATGTATTATTGAGTGTTATGGAGAGGGGTTTCATATAGCTTTCCGACGGTTGGTTTATGAATGCTTGTTTTGCTACTTCAGAAAGAGTTTAACGGACATTTTATTTGTGTGTGCATGCGCGTACCTGTGCTGCATTCTTGCCTGTTTTCAGATAAAATGATGACAACAATGGTTGCAGCCCAAATAGGAACTGCATGTAAGTAAAGGAGCCACTACACCAATTTCGGGTATGATATATAAGACATCCGATGGTCACTGAACAAAGAAACCCATTCGCATCTCAAGCGCCTCTGATACACTCACGTTGTCATTTAGAGTAACATATGACTGCTATTACTTCCGTTTAACCTGAAGTACCAGTTTCTCTTGTAGCGAATAAAAGAATGAAGCGCGGTTACGCTACTCCTGAGACACCCCCAGCAATGTGTATTTATTCTTAGTAAAGACACTTTCTGATTGATTAAACTGCTTCGCCGCGAACCATGTAGCAGCCGCCTTCTTTACCCGGCCGCAATATAGCCGTGCTTTTAGCTTTTATTTAAAGCAAATATTTGATTGGCCACCATCCAGTCTTCACTGTGACCCCTTGTTCAGCTGTTGCTGACCTCCGATATCAGACTGGTTGTCTGTTCCCTCAGTATCCTAGGCGATATTTTTCTGGATAAAGAATTGCAGGTTACATGTGGACCTAATGCAAGTGTCACAAATTTGGCTTTTTCCCCGGTATCCCGAGTGCCCAATCAGGGCACTGCTATGTTCGTAATAAAAACATCCTGTTTAAAACGAGCAACAACCCCAGTTGAAAATGACAACAGAACCTGCCATAGGAACAAAAGAAATGCCTGTTGTTACAAAAATGTTTCTCTCTAGTTACTACAGATGCCCGATGCAGAGATAGACATTTATGTCATGCAACATAGTTTTTTGTCTTGGTATCAGATGTGAATTCTGTCATGTCTGTGTTCTTACCACCGCAGGCTGAAGTACTACAACAAATGTTTGTAGAGCCGCCGAAAAATGGGTTGTCACAACAGGCACCAAATTATCACAACAGAAATGTTGCTTAAATAATGAGTTTTCTTGTAGTATTACAGAAACCTGATGACACAACAGGCGTCCAACGAAGCCTTGTACAACAGACAGCCACAACGTGAAATGTCCCAAAATACGAGAAAACATCAGAATTTTCTGTCGTCGTATTCTGTAGCGTTCTTCAAACGGGATGTCACTTCGCCCAAAGTTCTAAATTACATATAGCTCATTATGAGAAGCAAGTTTCCTGATTTCATAAACATTTTATTTAGCTGATTGGCCGGTTCCACTGAATGTGTGTGCCCTAATTCAATCTGTTCTCCTGTATAAATGCATGGTCACTGTGACAAGAGAGGTACGAAGTTCTTATCTCTTACCTGTAGCTCTATACGGGTCGTATTTTCCCTGCACACTCATGCCATCGCCAATATATACCGTCTACAATTCTGAAATCTTGCCGTAGTGCCGTTCTTAGCGCCATTTAGGTCATCACAAAACAAGTCAGAACTATTGCGGCTAGCCTTACCTCCCGCAACTTGTTACGCTCAATATTGCTTCTCCGGAACAAGCACTGCTTAAAATAAATTTGATCTCAAAACGCGACGTGGAACGCTTGATATCCTGGCCATACAAAAAGACAAATTCAGATTTGATTGTCATGAATTAAACGAGTGTAAGTGGCACACTTCTCTTGTGCTCCCTCAGCGAGTTCTACGAAGGCGTCGCATTATGTTACGGGAACATGCAATTGATTCATGCATACCTGAAACATATCTTCCAGCTAAAGACAGAGTGCATTCGCATGTACTGTCGAAGAAGGTCCGACCCGACTGCGGTGTTAATTTATTCTGAAAAACTAAAGTGCGCAAAAACGCGCAGAGAGAAAAGCAAGTTTATTTGAGTGAAAAAAAAATTCATGGAGGAATGAGGGTCGCTCGCCTTGAGGAAGGAGGAACAGAAGAGAAATGAAAGGTAGGGATGTTAACCAGTATGCTACTCTGCACTGGGGGAAGGGATGGGGGAGATATAAAGATAGAGACAGGGAGAGAGAGAAGGAGAGCATGCAAGCACAAAAAAGTCACACACATCTCACAGTCGTGATAACGCCGTTAGTCTATAACCGCCGGTGCAAGTCTGATGTCTCTAAGAAGTTGAGCACTGCCTTCGTCGCTTTCCCCCGCGATGACCTCTCAGGACAACATTCCAGAATGGTTTCTGCCGTCATCGGCATCGCCTTGAGGAGTGTCAAAATGTGCCCCATGACGCAAGCCTAGAATAACAGCTCCCGGCCGTAGAACTAGAAAACGTTGGTAAAACAACAAAAAAAAACACACACGACGCATCGTATATGTTTTTCTTTTCGGCTTGGTTTTGTGCGCGCCGTTCTATGTCTCAGAGGTACCACAGAAGCCAGACTATGTCGGAGAGGTATCACAGAATATGGGTCTAAGATCTAACATGAAGCAGGTTGTCGACGTCTTTAACTTCCATTATCACTAGCTTGGGGTAGCACTGGAAATTTCAACCGTAATTTGATTTGCTTGTTGCTAACTACCAATTGGGAGACGCATTAAAGCTTGTGTGAAATGTAAGAAAATATGAGCACTGTTTTCAATACGCATGTTTTCAGTGACTAACTCGGCCGTCAGTATAGCGCAGTCGGCTCTTGGATTGAAAGGCTCGGGAAATAACAGTGAGTATGCCTGCAGCTTTATTTAGCGTTTACAATCAAGAATTAGCATTTACAACAGCTGGCTGGATTTCACCTGAGCATGAGATTTCAATACATATAAGAGGGGACTGAAGAGAAGACAGAAAGATGCTTACTTCTGGGAACGAATAAGGAGCATGGCTCAGCGTCTTCTATACATTCGGAGTTTGTTTCAGGTGCGGAGAACTTTAGGGGCCCGGGCTCTCGTATGCTGCCGTCTGTCTCTCATGTCACCTGGCGTCACGCAGGCAAAACTATGTACATTATAGCCTTGTATGAATAGTGTAGTATAGCAATAGGCTGGGAAAGAAAAGTGAGAGAGAGGAGGATAGAAAGTAGGAGGGGAGAGGGTAAAGCATAACATAGCAATGTATGGCGTTAGACAGGCAAAACCAAGCATAGGCTAGCTATGTACACTACAGTATAGTATAGTATAGTATAGTATAGTATAGTATAGTATAGTATAGTATAGTATAGTATAGTATAGTATAGTATAAGTATAGTATAGCATAGTATAGTATAGCATAGCAAGCGCCAGCGTAGCTGAAGGGCAGGTGAATCACTGCTCCGCACTTCCTACAGTTTTCACGTTAAGTGCAAATGCGTACATATTTTTTGGTGAATGTGATGTACATTTGCTAATTTCGTGTTTACCGAACATGCTAGCTTCACTGTCACAAGATATCTTTTTAGGCTCATAAGGTGTTTGTCCATATTTGTCCACGCACAATCAATTTCACCTATATAACCGCGAATGTGTGACATCAGAAAAAATTCAATTCCTACTTTTTCTCCTTAAAAGAAAAAAAAAGGCAAGTGCTGCAATGTTGAATGTAAGAGGGCTGTTCTGCTTCGAAACCCTGATGTGTATTTGCAAAGATTCCTGCTTTATTGATTCGAACCGTTGAATGCTTACGTATGACAGCTTTTGCTTACCCATACGCAACTCCAGTACTTTCGCTGAGGCCTTAAACACCAGTCACATTCTTAATGATCAAGGCTCGGAACGAATGTGTTAGTGCAATAGACAGTCCTTCTGCATCTGGAGGAATATAAGCCAGTGTGTGTCTCCATTGTTTCTGACGAACCCTGGAGCACAATGCAGCTTTAGGAAATGGAGGTTCTAATGAATTCGTGTGCGTTAGCAATAGAGATGGGAGGGGCGACAAGGACGTGTAACCAATGTATTGGCGGTCCGCAGTGCTTACAATATGCAATCCCACTCAATGTAAACAGTGCAGGCAATGTGTGCTGCAAGACAACGAAGGCTGTATTCGATGTAATTTTAGAACGCATTCACCTAAACTGCAACAATGAATCATTTGCTTGCCGTCCGATGAAATTTTAGAAATTGAAATTCGTATGTGAGGCTCCTGTCGTTACGAAAACCTTTGCTTGAGCGGTCGTCAGAAACATGGGATATATATCTGGCACATTCATACAATGTAATCTTTTGTATTAAAGCTACTATAAACTAATAGCGTTCTACGCTCGGTCATTGTAACGTTTATGCAGATGTGTGCATATTATTTGCCCTTGAGGTAATATGAAGATTGCTGAGTCAGGAAGTAGGTGCGGCTGCCGAAATTATTTTATTACCAGAATAACTGTCATTTCTTTCGGCTAACCAAGCCGATATATTTTATTGCTACATTTTTGAGAATGCTGCCTCCACAGTTTCTTTTCTAATACAAGAGCTATGTCACGACAGAACTCTTGAAACTTCGTCATGAATCACGAAGTGAGCGCATGAACACTTCTTCAAGAGGTTTTAACGCGGTAGCGTTAGAGCTCGTGTCGCAGAAATTCCGATGTCGGCGTCGGTGACGGCATCGTTGGTTGTGAGCGACAAATTGTCCGTGACCGAAAAATTGAGAAAGTTGCAAATAAAATACACAATAAAAATTTTCGGTCCCATGGAGGATGGAGCCCGGGCTGTTTGCGTGGCAAGCAGGTGTCCTACCAAAAAGCCATGATCTCACTTGCAACTTCTTCAGAAAAAAACACTACATAAATGCCATGTAGTGGAAGGACTCCTCAACGCATTTAATGTTTCATGGGAGAAGCGCACAATCGCGCAAGGCGACGCTTAACTGCATCAACTGTTTCAGTGAGATTTTCGTGTGTGAAAAAACTTTGAAGTACACAGGCATGTGAAGACCAACTTCACATATTTCGCACTCCCATCGGCTCTCAGACTTTTTGCCGTGTGCCTTGCAAACTAAGCACAGCCTTGAGGGGTTCTTTATTTTGTTCTGCAGGTGTCACACTCTAAGAAAAAAAAAAGAGTATGCGTGACTCTTTTCGGAGAGTTCTGACTTGCCACGTATAGGACTCTCTTTAAATAGTCACGGTGACTCTATTGGTGGGTCAGGGTCGGCTCGCTATTGGCCGCGAGATCGAGCAGAGTCGCCGCCTGGCGGCTTCTGGCTGAACCGCGCCTAGTGTGGATTGCTCCATGCGTCGTCTGCTAGCCACGTTGTGTTTGCATGTGCGCGTGCGTCATGCAGGTCCTCAAAAGGCGCTTTGTTCCGTTGCGTCAGTGCAACTTTAGACAGTTATAGTTTAGCGGGCTTTACGGAATAGCGGGCTTACCGGAATAGCGGGACCGAAATACGCATGCGCAGTACCGTACGTGACCCGTAGCGTTTACCGTCCGCACGCTATTTTTCAGATTTAGCGTTAGCGTGTTTGCGTGGTTAACGTAGTGTACGTAAAACATGGCGGCGGTTTTCGACGCCCGCTTCGAACTGAATTTAGCGTTGATGTGGACGGATCCACATCTTTCGTAGCAAACGACTGTGCGAAATAGCTTCGCTTGCCTTCAGGTAGCTTCGACGACACGGTATTACGGATAACTTAGCGTAGTTTTTGAGATCGCTTCCCATTTCGAACGTCCCTATGCCTATCTAGAAGATCGGTGTAAACAAGTCTGCAACATGAAAATTTTCGCTTTTGGTGCGTAGTTCATATTTATTTACTTTTATTTTCACTAAAAAAAGAAGCAATATTGCTGCGTGCGGGGATGCAGGCAAGCATTCTCGGTTTTGTTCTTTTCACTTTTTTTAATGCATTCACCCTTTGCAAGGTGGCGCCACCGTCCCGGCTTGGGCACGTAAACGCTATCCCGCTAAACTAAAACATGCTTTCCGCAACCAACGTTTGCGGCACGGTAACGCTATAGGTTGTATTCACGTGACGTCAGGTTGGCGGAAGCAATAGCGGAAAGTGCGCCGGCTGTGCTGGCAACCGTGTGACCGCCATTTTGAAGGCCGTCCGTCCCGACCGGTGCATTCACCGTCCGCCGCCTACAAGCTGTATTTGCTCCACATTCCTCTTGTTTTAATTTATTTGGCTCAAGAAGTATTGCATTTACCGGTTGTGAAGCTGCTGCAGCCACGGGCGATGAGCACTCGTCTCGCTTGAGCGTGTACGCCGAGAAATTGGACGCCGATGCGATACAGCGATACACGGACAAAGTGGCTCTCAGCGGTGGCGTTGACCCACTCATTCTGACCAGCTGTTCTGACGAGCAAGGAATTAAGCCTCATTCGAGATTGCACTGGTACCGAAGGTGGAACTTTCAGACATCAAGGAGTACTTGGTGCACGCTACCAGTTTTGTGACGCATGAACAACTGAAAGCCAAGAAATCTTTGGAAGAGTGGGTTTGTCGAGGAACCCTCGCTGAAAAGTTACGGCGACTGCGTCGTTGTGCGCGCAAAGGTAAGATAATCTTTAGCGTTGAACTTAAATTTCAGCTGTAAGCGCGAAGGGTGAGCGTACCAAACAATTTGATGGCAGTGCGATTCTCTACGAACCTGGTTGAAGCAGCGGTGTTAACAGCGCTTGCGAAGTAATGCATGTAAAAGCACCGCTACGCGGGGTACTTTCGATTGCAGTCGAGTGCGAACGAGACTTAAATTTCGACGTGATTGACTCACCTACAGCTTTGATCGATCACGATGAAAATGTATCTCTAGGGCGTTATATTATTTAACGAGACCAAGGTTGCAAGTCACCTGTGTTTTGATGCAAGTGTACAAAACTCGCAGCCAGAAGTCCACTTTAGCGAGAAAAACAAAAGCGTGTGCGTCTCATTTTAGCTCGCAATGTACCGCGCATGTGTAAATATGGACAGTCTAACGTTGAGTACTTTACTGTGTCATGCTTTTCGCAGATGTTTTCGCCAGTGTAGTGCGGCAGAATCTGAATGCATTTACTGTGTCAATGCGATTTTTTTTCGTGCTTCGTTCGCGAGTTTCCTCCTTTTTTATACACAGCTGTCAGAATACGAACTCAACTGAGTTTCTATTCGCAGGTAAACCACTCTCAGGCGCTTACCACACAGCCTTTGGAGCGCGGCGAAGGCGGCTGAAACATTCGTCACGACGCTTCGCCGAGAGCTCCAGAGCATGGCTACATTGACCGCGAATAACGTTCGGCAACGAATAAAATTTAACCGTTCTTGCGTTCTCACGCGTGTCACTCTCCGAGTTTGTGCGATTGCTGCACCCAAATGCGGCGCAGTTAACCGTGATTTTGGGTGGCGGGCGCAAAAAACGGCTTAACTCGCGTATCGCGCAGAGGCACACATGGGGGGCACGGCCTCAGATATGGCGGCACAGAACACCCGGAAGCAGTGCCTTCCCGGCATGCCGTGCGGGTATGCTGCGGGAGAACAGGGTTGCTCGGGGGTGAATACCACCTATTCCCTTAACTCCCGCTATGACGCTAACGCTAAACTATAACTGTCTTTTAACCGCTCGTACGTATGTGTAACACGATGTAAAGGAGCATTTGGCCTTGATCGGCTGTATATGTACTGTAATAAGATCAGTGAGTGCACTTGTCGAGAGTGCTGTGTGTGGTCGTCGTACCTTCCGTTCACGAGAGTCATATCAGTGCAGGTGCCGCTCTGTGGCTCAAGCTCATTGCAAAGTGCACTTGGCGTTGTCCTAAAGATGATAAGTATTAAATCTCATGTGAATATAGCCTTTTAGAAGCTCGGTGGTAAAACAAAATGCTTTCATGCACTTGCGCGTTGTGGTTAGGTGTGTAACCTCGACTGTCGTTTATAGGTTACGCGACGAGCTTGAGTTGTGTACGGTCCTGGTCCCACTACAGAGAAATATTTCTGTCAAGTCTCGTTTGACACTTCGGTACTTAAATTGTCCCCTAAACAGAGCAGAAAATGGAATGACACGGAAATCGCAAAACTGAGTTTCCTTGCGCAATTATAACTCGTGGCGAAATGTATACAAAGACACCCGTGTACTTAGATTAAGGTACGCGTTAGACCCCTGATGGTCAAAATTAACCCAAACGGCATACTTTGCAATTATGTCGTAGTAATTTCACGCGAAGCCACATCTTTTTTTCTTTGCATTATCTTAGCGTTTGTGTTGCGTTGTTATAGTAGATTGACGGAAGGCAGCGGACATTGTTCGCATGAAAAAACGTACTTCGGTCCCGTGAAATAACCGGGCCCTTCTTCCATTACTGTCGTGCAAGTAACCAATCGAAGAAAGTTCCGTGCTGTACAGTTACCTTTGTGTACTGTTACTGGAATAAAAACAAGCGTGTGCGTGTTAAACGTCTCAGTCGCACTAAAGCGCTGTCAGCCACGTAGCTTTCCTCAGTAAACCTATCAACTGTCCTATATTTCATGGAGAACCGAATAAGAAATTCGGATGAATATTTGACCACGCAGTCATCGTGCAGGAATACGGGCTTTCTTTTAAAGACGATAGTCTTTCTTGGGATACTTAAACGGAGAAATTTTGGTCTGTCTTTCTGTCTTTCTGTTTGTCGGCACGTCCCTCGATTCAGCCACTCGGCCAGAGTTGAACCACTTGCCCAAGGGCCAGCCGTCTTGAACTGGTACGGCTGTTCATACTTGTGAACGCTGTCGATCAAAAAGTAAATATCATGCATATCTGAGGTGCAACATCACTAGGTAAGTATTAGGTGGCGTGTTCCTTTAATAGAAAATGCATACATACGTAATTTTAAGGACCCTAGTTTCTTACGCTGCGCTGAAAATGCATAAGAATGCAAGCTCGAGCGAGTTGGTATGCGTTCATCTTTGTTGAAACAGCGCTCACTAGACGACGACGAAGTAAAAGAAGGCACAGGACAGGCAGCGCCTGTACTGTGCCTTCTTTTACTTCGTCGTCGTCTAGTGAGCGCTGTTTCAACAAAGCTGAAAATGCGACTGCGCTGAAATTTGCCTTCCTCCGTGCCCTTCGCACGAGCTCATTGTTGTGTTTCGGTTTCGGTTCTGTATTGCACTGTACGAATGCCATGGGTTGGTGTTGAAAAACTTTAATTTTGAGAAGGCCAAGAAGGTGAAAAAAAATATTTAACAAATGAAAAAGCAGCGTTGTGGGCGGCGTTCAGGCTGCCGGTTGTGGGCGCCGCTCTGGCGTTCCTGTTTTACCCAGGCGACGTGTAAATAAAAGAGTGTGTGGAGAGTACTCGTCGAGTGCGGACGTTTCTTCTGCTTCAGCGCTTCGCGCCAAACCGCGTGGTCGGGCTGGACGGCGTCCCCGCCGGTCGCGTTGGTCACCGCCGGTCTTCGCCTGCTGCTGCGCCGGGACTACCAACACGCAACACAGCACTCATGTTTCCCGACGTATTGCCAGATGGCGTCCATATCTCACACAGCGCCTCTGCTATCGTCTTTACACGACATTTGCAGCGAAGCACGCAGATACGCGGCCAATTTTTGTTGGGGGTTATCCAGATGAACAAGAAGTAAATACTTAATTCAGACGCACTACAGCAGTGCGTAGTAAGTGGAACACAAGCTAAACATGTACAAATAAAACAACAAGAAAATGACATCCATTGCGAAAGTGCCGACTGTTGCCGAAGGCGAGCAACCCGTTCGTTGGCAGAATGCGCTTCTCTCAGAAGTAATAATAACGTTCGGCGCGCTTCGTGCATTAATTCGGGAATGAATTCGAGTGCACATATTACCAGAAAGCTGCAGTCAAGGCATTTTGTTTCCCGGAAATCGTGTCAAATCGCTCACAACGAAGCGCTGTTGTGTGCGTTTGTATACGCGCCGATAACCGCCTATCCACACTTGCGCGGGACTGAGCTGCCACCTGTAGCCCGATCTCGCGGCGAATAGGAGAGTCCCCCGACCCTCTAGGAAGAGTTGAAAGACTCTCATCCGAGGGATCACGTTACCACTTATAGGGAGTCAGACGACTCTTGCCGGTAACACTCCTACGGGGGTCAAGTGACCCACACCGAAGCGTCAAGCGACTCCACGAGTATTTTAAGCTACTCATTTGACCCTTGCTCTACTTTTGCGCGACTACTGTTGAAAATAGTGGAGTATTCATTTTAAGCATGTCCAATAATACTTGCCGTTCTGCCCAGCGACTGCAAAAAGGGAATAGTTCAATTTTAGCATTATTTTAATAAAACTCGTCAAAACAACACATATGTTCCAGCAAAGTTATATAGAAAGCGCGAAAAGATGGTATTTGATTTCCAATTAAGAACTTTGGGTATTCCTCGTTTACATGCTTCTATGAGTATAGCCAACTAAAATGTGTGACTGATGTGCATAGTGTTATATAGTGCAAAATAATCTGCAGAAATGGGCATCATGTTTCAATCTTTATTCCTTATGATTAAGAATAAATCAAAAAGTGGTGACGGCTGGAGGTCTCAGACTTGTGGCTTGCTAGGTTGTCGCTCCTGTTCAGCGTGAGCACCATGAACAACGGTATCTGAAAAGCAGAACGTGATATTATGATGAGAAAATAAATTGCAGTAATGGTTTGCAAAACCTACAATATACGTGGTTCACATAGACACAATGAAGGAACGAAAACAAATTCTCACGTAAAAGGCAGCGGGAACCTCGTCTCGCAATAGGCACTGGCTATACACGAATGAGAGCACTTTTTTTCTGAGAAATCGCTTCAAAATTTGGTTTCAGAATAAACACGGTTTTGCGCGGGCTTACCCCGACACCCAAACACTTCCTCCGGCAGTCAGGGGCACGCCGTGAGCGGTTACAGGCCGCGTGTTTTACAAACGTAACCCATACTCAGATAAACACATGCGAGTACGAGGGCCCGAACGACACCCAGCGCGTGCGGACGCCGTCTACGTCGAGATCAGACATGTCATATGAGATATGCTAGAATTAGCACACATAACTCCCACAATCACGTACACTCACTTGATTCCGTTATAGCGTCATCGCAGATGTTGGCAAACCATGAAAACAGCAAACAGAAACGAAGGAAAAAAGTGCACGGCAACGGCCGCAACAATGATCGGCCGTCCGGGGCCGCAACAAGCGAGGCCATCAACAACGGGTGCCCTTCGCACGAGCTCATTGTTGTGTTTCGGTTTCGGTTTGTATTGCACTGTACGAATGCCATGGGTTGGTGTTGAAAAACTTTAGTTTTGAGAAGGCCAAGAAGGTGAAAAAATATTTAAAAAATGAAAAAGCAGCGTTGTGGGCGGCCTTCAGGCTGCCGGTTGTGGGCGCCGCTCTGGCGTTCCTGTTTTACCCAGGCGACGTGTAAATAAAAGAGTGTGTGGAGAGTACTCGTCGAGTGCGGACGTTTCTCTGCTTCAGCGCTTCGCGCCAAACCGCGTTTTCGGGCTGGCTGGCGTCCCCGCCGGTCGCGTTGGTCACCTCCGGTCTTCGCCTGCTGCTGCGCCGGGACTACCAGCACGCAGCACAGCACTCATGTTTCCCGACGTATTGCCAGATGGCGTCCATATCTCACACAGCGCCTCTTCTATCGTCTTTACACGACATTTGCAGCGAAGCACGCAGATATGCGGCGAATACGGCGGCTCTTTCATGACGGAAGCCAATCGGAACGCGCTTCAGGGGCGTCCAGTGACTCCTTTCGAGATGCTAACTCTTTTTCTCTGCCTGTACCTTCCAAAAGGGGTCACATGGACGCCCGAAGAGAGTAACGGTTCCATGACCCTCTTTTGACTCTTTTTTTTTCTTAGAGTGCACGGCGAAACTGAGCCTATTCGGCGATTTGTCGGCGCATTGGCGAGGCCATCAAACTACATTTTTTTGCGCGACGCCATGCTTCGAAAAAGCCGGTATTGCACCCATCGCCGCTAAAAACACAACTTGCAAACAGCTCCAAAAATGGACAACTATGTCCATCTAGCGGAAACCATATCAAACAAACAGCAAACCTCCTTGCAGCAAACGTTAGATAATGTGCTGCCATCTGTGAGACATTGTGAAAAACATGTCTCGACTACAGCAGTGGCCACGCTGTCCAGTTTGCTCATCTATGAGTGCCGGCGGGACATTCATGTCAAGCAGTCGCTCTTATGTCAGGGTTGTCTTGGCGACACTGACGCTCGGCCTCCGCTTCTCGAGCTCGAAGTTCTGCGCCTGTGATCGGCTTCCCGCGCTCGTAGTTGCGGATCCATGCCACGGCGACGACGACGCTTCATTTCAGCTTCCCTGAATCTCAGCAAGGCATCTTGATGGCAGTGTTGTCGTTTGACCTTCCCTTTCCTGGCCTGACCACGTCATGCACAGGCGCGTGTGTGTGCGTGTGCGCGTGCGTGTGTGTGTAACAAAACACATTAATAAGTATGCATCTTAATGGTTGAAGTGCGCACTAGGGGCCGGATTTCGCTATGGCGTTCAACTCTTAAAGGCGAAGCTTAAGGGTCCCCCAATTTTTTTACAGCCTGTTTCTGCTAATTATTTATCAAGTGCTTCTTAATTATTTTTTCGTGATGCTGTGTATTTGAAGAGCAGTATTCGAATCCAAAAGGCGCCTACAAGCGCCAAAATTCAATTATGTAACTGAAAATGATCAATTTTGCAGCTGCACCGTTTATCTGCATTGCGTCAAACAGCGCGGTCAAAAGTTGATTAGACGGCCTAGCTCATGGTCATATGCAAAAGGTTTACGGGGAAATTGGAACGTTTCAGGCGCGTATTTAATATGGCGGCCATGATAAAAACAGGTTGGTCATTTGTAAAATACGATTGCCAGTTAAAGGCAACCATTGTAAGCATTGTTTGAAGGACTATGTTCCAATCTACACCTCTATAGATAGGAGAATGGGGCTTTGCTTGCGCAAGGTCGCGTTGTTGAAACGCGTCTGATAGACACAGCTGCGTCTAATATAAACAAAATAATGAGTTACTGTGCCCTCTTTTCACTGGTCACCTTGAAGCCTTCCTATTGAACTGAAGGCGTTTATTTGGTGAAACGGGGCTCTGGTAGTATATCGTATACATTATGAAGTGTCTTGTATATTATAGTTGCTTTTATTTATATCCACTTGTGTGAATGACGATAATTATGATAACGATGATGTTCAGGAGCCACTGTAACCAGAGCACCCATTGTGTCACTGTGACATATCTTATTGCGAGATTTGAGATAATGTAGAAAATACTTTTCTTTTAGGTACTGGTGCTGAAAACATCGACGCTGGAACGTCTGGAAGTGGTGGAATGGGCGGGATAGATGGAATGGGCGGAATGGGCGGAATGGGTGGAATGGGCGGAATGGGCGGAATGGGAGGAATAGGAGGGATGGGTGGAATGGACGGAATGCCCGGAATGCCTGGAATGAGCGGGATGGGTTGAATGAGCGGCGCGGGATGTGCAGGTAAGTGTCACTGCTTTCTGTCTTGTAAGCAGGGTTTCACGCTAACAAATGAGGGCTCTATTCAAAAGCTTTTATGCCAGTATTGTTGGTTGTGTGGAACGAGGTTCCAATAGCCCGAGGTTTGTATTTAAGCAATTTCCATAATTCAATCAAAACCATTTTCTAGAAATAAAATGTGCAAATCTTTGTCAGGGAAGACGTATGAAAGAAGCCTATAAATTCAAAACATGCTCACCTCTCCTTACACAAGCAGAATGTATGAATTGTGGAACTTCGCCCTTGGCTCTTAATAACTAAGTCAGCATATGTGATAATACACAGGTAAGGTGATAATATGGCAGCAAAACAGGTTAATAAAAGGGAGAAGAGCATAGTCAATGCGAGGACACCCTTGCTTGATGATGGTAGCGATAGCATAAAACTATATTCAATATTTTCTATTCAAAGCTTGCCTTTACCCTAACGATTGGTCCGAAGTGGGAGCAGACCACTCCCACTTCGCTTGTCTCGATGTTACGTGGAAATGCTCAGCTTGAAATGACGTGTGCGAACTGTTGATGAAAATTTGGGAGAACAAATTAAAATAACTTTTAACGCGAAAGCGTTAAAGAGGTCGTTTCGCTGAAATTCCAGTGTTGTCCGTGATCGAGAAGTTGAGAAACACGAAAATAAAATGAATAATAAAAGTCTTCGGTTCGAATGAGAATCTAACCCTGGCCTTCTGCGTGGCAAGCAGGCGTTCTAACAAATAGCCACGCAGTTGTTTGAAACTGCTGTAAAAAAAAGCTATATGAATGTCATGTAGTAGGAGGAGTTTGCCTAACTCATGTAATTTTGCGTTGCAGCAGCGTAGAGCAGGCCAGCCGTCAAAACATGTGAATTGCGCAAGGAGTGCGCATTTTAAAGGCCCACCCATTACAAAGCACTCAGACATATTTCATCATCATCAGCAGCAAAAGCATCAACAAAGTGAGCAGCTGCGTAGGTTCGCGTGTTTCCTTGAAGATGCGTAGTGGGCCCCTGGCGGTTTTGGAAAAGGAAAAATTATGGCGTAGAGGGCACTGCGCAACTTTAATTGCAGTAGGAATTATAGGATAGTTTAAAATGGCCAATGTTACCCGCACAGACGTTTGTTTTCTTGCAGCACGGTTGAAGCATGCACGGAGAACCGAAGCGAGGCTATCACTTGAGAAGGCGATGCACACGGGGCCTGATTACGCTATCGCGTTCTACTCTTGAAGGCGAAGCTTAAGCGTCCCTTATGTTTTTTCCGGACCTACTGACTTTGACGCAATTAGCACTACGCTATTCAGACGGCGCCTACATCTGTCTGTCCCGCGGCGTGGTGAAACCGTGAAAACAGGTGACGTTAAACTTACGACCACGCACTAAAAAACGCAGTACTGTACGGAACAATACGGACTTCCTCCCTATAATCTTTCTGATAATATAAGTATGTAAGTGCACAAGGTATATGAAGTGATCTCTACGTGGCTACTTAAGTAATCACGTCTCTTCGTAGATTTTTAATTAAAATTTATATAATCACTCCGGCCCGTAACTGAGACCCGTAGTTTGTATAACGAACTTTGTACACAAACACGCGTCCATTTATGAAGTTAAATGGCCTAATTTTATTGGCGAGCTAACCACGTGTCGCCATTTCTTTAATGTTTCCTTATGAACATGATTTAGGGAGATTTTGGCGCACAATTAAGGCACCCGCTACTCCTTAGCTCTTGAAGGCACCGTTGCGCCAGAACCCATTGTCCGATGAGAACTGGCCCATTGACCGATTATTAAGCGATGGTCAGAAAAAGAAGAAATCAATTTTTCCAATGTACCGAGCGCTAGTCGCGTCTCTCAGGACCAACAATAAGGCTTTGCCTACCAACCAACCGAAGAATTTATTTTTGGTACTTCTGGTGAAGCGTTTTTTTTATTGAGCCAAAAAACTGTGACCCTAATCAATGTATTGTGACCCTAAGCAATCTGTAGCGTGGACATAGGCGGTAAGCAAATTTATTCGTTTTCATTTTAATTGTTCTTACGTATACGTTCTGGGTTTTGTTCGAGGACATTGCTAGGTCGTTGTGTATAAGTGACGTACTTTCTCCTCGATTGAGAAGACATTGCGGCCCAATTTGGCGTCTTTTTTTTTCTTCTACAGTGCGAATATCCACAGAATGTCGGCATTTACCACACTGACTTCGAAGCCGAAGAAAGAGAAAGACGGAGTCACGAACTGCAAAATATTTGTGTGCTGTGTCCTCATTCTGAACATTAGGATGCATTTTGCCATATGTGATGTGGATGGTTGAAATTTTGTCTGGTGATAAATACGTAGCAATTTTTATTGAGCGGTCAAAAAGCTCCATCTTCAATAAAAAATCACGCTTTTATTACTTCACCAGCCCTCGTTAGACCGAGTCTCTGTGCTTGTCTTCTGGTAACAAAGTTGTTAGTTACAGTAGGCCGAAAATGGTTTTTAACATTTGTTCAGCAAGTCAGCGTTTAAGCTATGCCAGGATTTCATATTTTATAGGGCGCGTCATAGACATCAATCGACGGTGACTGCCCTTTACTTGGACAGATAACGCTGCTTCATGTACCACTTGCTACCTTATTAATATGGCGAAATGGTAGAGGGCCGTGTACTTAGATTTAGGTGCACATTAAAGAACACCAGATGGTCGAAATTTCCCGAGCCCTCCACTACGGCGTCTCTCATAATCATATCGTGGTTCTGGGACGTAAAACTTCAGATACTATTATTATCATTACCTTATTAGTATGCTTTCGGAGCACGCCCACCCAGAGGGTGTACATTATGTCCTGCTTTACTTCTTATCCTTACATTATATCACCAACATTAGAGAAACAAGCGGGATAATCTCGTCCAGTCAACGTTCCCCTTTTATTTATTTATTTATTTATTTATTTATTTATTTATTTATTTATTTATTTATTTATTTATTTATTTATTTATTTATTAATTTATTTATTTATTTATTTTCAAATACTACAGCCCTATGCAGGGCTATTGCAGGAGTGGCATACATTTTCATACACAAATACATTGTTAACAAGGTTGAAAAAACAAAAACCAAACGATTTATCATAACAGTGCGTCTACAAAATCCGACAACGACAATTCACGAGTACAACCAGGTAATTCATTCCATCTTTCAATAACTCTAGGAAAATAACTATTCTTAAAAACGTTCGTGTGCGTAAAGAAAGGCTTTAGGTTGAGGCTGTGGTAACGTCTAGTTGAAAGAGTATTAGCATAGCAGATGTAATCGTCGGAAGATAGTCGACAAGATGAGTGAAGAAATGAGTGCAATAGCTTCAAGGAATCGGTATCCCGTCTCGTGCATAGGAGAGGGAGTTTCAAGGAATTCATTGCTGATGAAGGTGAAATATTACGATCATATCGATTGCAAATGAAACGAACTGCCTTCCTTTGTACAGATTCAATTTTGGTGACGTCGCTTGTTCTGTACTGGTTCCAGACACATGAAGCATACTCTAGTATAGGGCATACTAGCATACTCTAGTACACAAGCATACAGAAGCATACAGAAGCATACTCTAGTACAGAAGAGTTGCTATGCACGCCATTTGTCCGTTTCGCAATGCAGACAAGAAACGATCACCATCATGCCGGCGCGCGATCTTGCTGCGCGCGCCTTCTGTGTAACAAGAGATGCGGCCGACGAGAGGCTGAGAGCACGACAAGACGCGGACGGCGTCTTCCAAAGACGATCGGCCGACTGTTGGCGTCGTTGTAGTGAATAGGACGACGATACGACCAAAGACACTTCCAGCGACAGTCGGCAGACCAACCAAAATCGGCGTCGTGCTGCTCTAGTGTAAACGCGCCTTTACCAAATCGGAATGGCTGACAGTGCTGCCTGTGAGCACTGTGGCAGAAACCACTGCACACGTCCTTCGTCATTGTTCTCACTACATCTCCCAGAGACAACAAATCTCAACACCGTTAGAACGCCTCAATGACCAGCCACTTTCTGAGCAATCACTTTCGGAATGTCGGAGCGTTCGAGCTTCCAACCAGAAATTGACGAAGGCGCTGCCGAAGTAATTCTGTGGTCAACCGGCCTCACTGAACAACTGTGACAATCTCATGCTGTAGTTTGTGTGTTTTCTTTATACCATTAACAGCTAAGCTGTTAAGCACGGCATGAAAATGGCTGTTCCCCGCAAAAGACATCGCCGCGCCATTGCCGAGCAACCACCGACGCCACTGCTGCGCACCACCTGGCCTCGCCTCGCCTCGCCCTCGCCTCGCCTCGCTACCTCGCCAGCTGGTGGGACGTCATGCCAAGCCGCGTATGCGCCGAAGCAGTAGTAACGGAGAAGTCGCCTCCAAGCAGCGCTTGGCAATGGGAACCGCCGCATCTAGCTACTGCGACAGTTCATGTGACGTCATGCCAAGCCACGCATGCGCCATAGCAACAGCTGCGGACGTGCCGCGTAGAAGCTACCGAAATGACTAAGTATAACCGCCCCAAGTTTAAATGATAGAGTTGCCTAGCAGCCATTACGTCATTAAATACGTCAGCGACTGCGCATGCGCATGTCATTGGGATCGTAATAAAAGAGCCGGGCCTGTCGTCCCGAGGCAGTTTGTAGCCATCGGTCGTCCGAGGGAGAACCATACACCTGAAGAAGATGGCTTAAGAGAACTTTTTGTTGGGCGAGTTGGTGAACTTCATAATTGCTTTTAAGGCGCGAGAGAAGACAATCACAAGAAAAGAGAGAGGCGCTCTGTACCGTGTCCTTTCTTGTGATTGTGTTCTCTCGCGCCTTAAATTAATTATGACCTGAAGAAGATGCTGCCTATCACGAGACTCGACGTGCTGCAGCGCGAGAACGATACCAGCGGCGGCGATCCGACCCAGCCTACTTGAACAAGAGAGCGGCCGGCATGAAGAAAAAGAGGTGGTCGGTAACAGCGTCATAAAAAGCTGGAAAATAGCCTTGCCTAAACCAAGTTTCAAACCTAGCCTTATCCAGGTGACCTAGCATTAGCCGATAAAGCCTCTTACGCAGATCGAACACCTTCGCTGTTATCAAGTTTTGCGCGACCGAGTGCAAGCTTCTTCATTTTTTTACTCTTTCTCTCATTCTATCCTTTCTGTGCCCTCTTACCTATACACCAGTTCCGGGCAGCAAACTGTATAAGGTTTTTTGTTAACCTTCCTGCCTTTGATTTAACCTTACTCTCTCTGTCTCTCTCTGCACACCATCTGTTTATTATTATTATTTATTTTGACAATAAGTTACATGATTGCATGACGTCAGAACAAAAGTCGAAAGAAAGTATATGGCTGACTAAGATTCCGGCGCCATAGGTACACTAGGAGCACAACCACAGAGGTGAAGTAATCGTAACAGGATAATACAAAATGCACGACATGCAGCAACTTGCATACATTATAATGCCAAGTGTCACATTTTCTGAACACAAGATAATGAAGCACAACTTTACATTACATTTGATACCAAAGAGAGCAAACTAATTCAACAGCGCTACATACACCGAAGCGAATTCAATACAAACAAAATTACAAGTTATGAATATATTACACTATAAGCAGACAAATGATTCAGCAATGTCACGTTACAATAAGAGCAAAGAGCAAGAAAAGCTACAAACAACCTAGGAAGAACGTTTTAGATCGCTTTCTAAACGTAAGGAGTGATGTGGTTTTCTCAATGACGGCCATTAATGATGAATAATTGTTCAGCAAATGGGGCACCTTCCATTTTAGTAACTTATCGTCATAATTTGTTCTTGTTCTTATCGCCAAAAAGTTCTGGTTCTAAACGGATAAGCTGTTGTAGGAGAGTATGTAGATAAGTAGTTATCACGATTTGCTTGGTATTTCAAAAATGCGATTTCAGGGAGCCTTTGGCAATATAGAAAACTACTGTTTATTATAGAGTCTTGTTTAAAATTCTTTTTCTCAAATACATCGTCATGGCCACAATAGTAACCATATTAAGTTAATAAGCATGAACACGAACAAAAGAAACCTGAAGTATCCACGTCTGTTTTTTTTGTATGAACTATCGGTGCCTGTTAGTGCGTGTTTAATTCATCGTAAAAAGCAGGGCGTGGAAACACGGACATAAGAGAAGAGAACGAGCGTCGACGCTTTGCGATTTATGATTAATCTATTAGGTCAACTTCCTTGTCCTTCTGTACTGCGTCGCTAATTGCGCTATAGTCAGGAGCAGTAGGCCTTGTCTAGCTGGAGACGTGAAGGGACGCACAAGGGGCAAACAAAAAAAAAAAACAGCAACGTCAGTCACATTGTCTCTTAAGTAAAAATGATGGTCATGTGTATGGAGAACTCTACAGGGTCTGCGCTCATGCGCCCAGCAACGTGATACCTTCAAGGCCCTTGCACTCTGTCAAAACCGCCGTGAGATTGACATCCCAGATGATTTTTGCACGAATATCCCCAGCGGGACAGTCCTATCCATCGACATGCTTTTATGCGATATCCTCGGTCCACGACGCATAAGTATAGATGCACCATTCTCTATGGAAGAGCTAGAAGCCGCCATGACACTCTGCAGGCGTCCCTCTTCACCAGAGCCGGATGGAATAACATATGGGGTTCTACGTCACCTATACCAGCAACACGACGACAACTTTTAAACTTATATAATCAGTCATGGCAAGACGGCGTCGTGCCTCAAGAATGGAAACGCAGCCGTCTGCGGTTCCATTGGAGTGGAAACGATTTAACTGTATGGTGCCACTTCTAAAAGCAGAAAGATCACCTCTGGTGCTGACATCATACCGGCCTATAGCTCTCGCCCGCTGTGTTGTGAAACTCATGGAGCGCATGATTTCCACGCCCTTGGAATAGTTCCTGGAAGGGCACAACGTTTACTCTGACTTCATGGCGGGTTTCGACGAGGCCATTCATCGATTGAGAAGGTCATTGATCTGGTGTCATCAGTAGAGCAACAGAAATGCAGGAAACGACTAGCAGTTGCGCTCCTTCTTAATGTGAAAGTTGCTTATGACAACGTTTCTCATCCAGCTTTATTAGACACGCTTCTGTTAATTGAACTTGGAGGGCGAATATTTCGATGCATCCGAAGTTATCTGTCACGAAGCTGATTTTTTGTAGGCACTAAAGATGGCCCGTCTTTCGACCACTACACGTGCCGTGGCGTAGCGCAAAGTGGCGCTTTAAGGTCGGTTCTATTCAACCTTGCCCTGCTTGGTCTGGCGGAAGTGCTCCCGGAAACAGTCAGCGTTTCTATATACGCTGATGACATCTGTGTCTGGGTATCAACAGTGACACGCCTGCAGGTTCGTGCAAGGCTGCGGAGGGCAGCTTCACAAGCATCTGGCTATCTCGCACGCAAGGCCTAACAATCTCGAAAGAAAAATCTCTAACAATCTCGAAAGAAAAAAAAAAAACGCGAAAAGCGAGGAATGGTTACCTGATATGCATTAATGGCCAGCCTTCCTCTTACAAGCGAAGTCATTGTTTTTTAAGTTTCATTGTTGACCGAGACCGCTCCTAGAGCCCTCACGTAAGTTACTTGAAAGCGAAACTCGTGTATTTTCAACGTCCTGAAATTCGTCGCCGGAAAAAGAATGGGATCCATTATTGAGTTCTATGCTCAGCTATACCAAGGACTTCTTATTGAACTACTGCGCAATAACTCTTCTCTGCTTTCTAGAACTTGCTTGTCAAATATCCCAGCACACCACTGCGTGCAAGCACAGGCACTACGTGTTTTCCTCGGCCTACCACGAAGCACCTAAACAGCCGGAACAATTATATTGACTCGGGACCATCCGGCTACGACCTACATCACAACCGACGCGCTCACGGCGCATATTCGACATATTTCACGGATGTTGTCCAGCCATCTGCCGTACCTGCCAGAACAACGACCACAGGCGTCGTTCTCCAACGTTGTCAGCTCTCATCGCGCTTTGCTACCACCGGGTTTCACACCCTCGCAGCGTTCGCCATCCGCCTTGTGGTGCTTACGTCAACCGGAAGTGCGTCTTTCCGTCCCAGGAATAAGAAACAAGAAATAACCTTGGCCTTGAAGCAAGCAGCGCTGGACTGTTTACACACTGTCCAGGCTGACAGAATTCACGTATATACGGATGGTTGTACCACCCAGGCCAGCTCCACCGGCGTCATCGTCATCCCATCACGACACATCAGCCTCACTTGCAAGCTCTGTCACGTGAGCACGTCAACTGGTTCGGGGCTTGTTGCTCTGCGCGGTGCCGTCGATTATATCAAGCAACAACCGGCTAATCGATGGGCAGTATGCCGCGACTCAAAGGCGGCTCACAACGTCTTTCGTCGGCACTTGGTCACGGATCGCACGAACAACTTGTGCGGGAGATACGAGAAACGTTGCACTGTGAGATTGAAAAAGGACACAACGTTGTGTTTCAGTGGATACCAAGACACTGTGGTGTCTCCGGCAGTGACCTCGCCGATGAAGCTGCCAGAAAAGCAAACGTAGAAACAAACCTTGTTTTTATATCAAGGATTGACAAGGCTCAATACTAAAGTAAGCTGGCGTACAACCTGACACTGCAGAAGTGGCAAGCATCGCAGTTCACACACCATCGATTGTATTCTCTCGACCCATCTCTACGACTGCGGCTACTACCTGGTCTTTCCCGGGAGGGACGTACAGTGTTACGCCATCTGTGTCTGGGTGTAGCATTCACGAATGGCTACTCACTTAAGATTGAGATGGCCGACAACGCCGAGTGCAACGACTGTGCCGTAGAAGAAACTATTGAGCACCGTTTGTGTTACTGCCCGACTTACTCAAACTAGAGGCTTCAGATCCGTACAGCTCTAACTAAACTGGACAGAAGCGCTTTCACTGTCGAGAAGATATTGGGACCACGGGGCTGCCCATCACAGTTACGAAAGGCAATGAAGGCGCTGTTGTGTTTTCTTAAGGATACCGGACTGATTCGCCGTTAGTTATATCAAACGTGGAACTGTTACATCGGCTGAAACGGTGACTTTTCTCTCCTCCTTTATAACTTCCCTTCCCCCTTTTACAGTGCAGGGCAGACTACCGAGCTCAGCCCTGGTTAACCTGCCTGCTTTTCTTGTATTCTTATATTTCTTTCTCTTAAATAAGCAAAGGCGCGAGCACAAGCGCTATGTACGGATCCGAAGGCAGGCAGCCCCACTCGGGTGAAAGACCGGCGAGGCGCATGATAGTGCACACGCCTCTGCTTCGCTGGAGCGCCTAACAGATGCGCGTACCACCAACGGTAAATGCTGCATATAAATGTATCGCTGTTAGTACGCTGGAGGATGCATGCGCTCTGGCTGAGTGTTAACGCGTCACGCAACGGAGCGAGGGGTCGCAGGTTCGAATCGGCAGTCGCGCGCTTTGGAAAAAGTTTCTTCTGAAGCATGTTTCATTGTGGGTGATCTATCTATCTATCTATCTATCTATCTATCTATCTATCTATCTATCTATCTATCTATCTATCTATCTATCTATCTATCTATCTATCTATCTATCTATCTATCTATCTATCTATCTATCTATCTATCTATCTATCTATCTATCTATCTATCTATCTATCTATCTATCTATCTATCTATCTATCTATCTATCTATCTATGTGTATGTGTGTGTGTGTGTGTGTACGAAATGGCACGGCGGCGCCGATGGCAACTACACGCCGAGAGTCTTCATATAATTGCTATCAGAATAAAAGCTCTCTGGATTAAAACTAGTTATGACGGGCGGCGGCCTAATTAATACAGCCATCGAACGCTACGCAATGTTACTCTCACGACATCTGTGTCATGACGGACACCACGTCTTAAAGGAGGCTGCTTTTCTTAATGTGGTACCTATTTATGTAACTTGCTTGCTTCGCAGGTGAAGGAGCTAGCAACAGCGGTCCGGCCCCGCAACTCACTCTTGCGAGAACATAAAAGGTATGTATACTGCAATACGGGCGCAGAGAAGAAGCTTTATGTGTATCCTACTATGAGCTCAGCGTTTGAAAGTTTAGAAATTGTGTGTTACGGAGAAAATAAAGACCGCAAGTTTTACATTTAAATGCACACGAGTATGTTGGCGTGTGTGCGTAATTGCTACTGCTTCAGGGAGAGAACGAGGATAAGAATAAGACAGACATCTACAGAGGGATAAAATGGGGGCATCTTATGTCATAAGACTTCCAGGTCGTGGATTCGTTCTCCAGCGGCGGCGACTTCCTTTTTTCTTTGATTGCAATTCATTATATTTTGATTTCATTACTGCACATCAATCAAACTACACAAATAACAGCTGGTATGCTTTTGCGGCCATCACTATTTGTTGTTTTTTTTGTTGTGTCAAGCGATGTACGAGCCGTCGATTTATTCCTTTTCGTTGATTTATGTCCGTATGATATGGTACTCGTAAGTCAGAGAAGTCTACGCCAATTCCATCTCTCTACGGATCCTGCGTCTTTTCTCGGAAGAGCTTGAGCGCGTTTTCTATCACGCAACGCTCCTAATTTTCTTTCAGTTTGAAAACTGCTCTTGAGACGCGCGCGACCCACCCATGATGTGGAAAAAAAACAAACAAGAACAGCGGGCACACCTTGCATCAGACGCCCCCGTGTGGCAGGAAACACAGGGGGTCACTGCACGCGCGGCAGTTTAAAAGAAAAATAAATACCTAAGAGCATCTGATTCTCCATTGTCGACACTTGCAGCGTGTTGCTCAAGCACAAAGACGTAACAACTGCGACAGTTGTTAGTTCACGCTCGCGCTGTGCATGCCTGTGCGTTCTTTTCGGGCGTCCTTCATTGTGCTTCAGCGCCGCGCTGCAGGTATCGAGCTGCTTCTCGTTCTTCCTGTGACATTCCAATTTCTTGCTCTCGCATTCATTGCTTCGCCGTTGCGGCGAAACTGTGATTTTTAATACAGCGCCTTCTTTGATGCTTGAATAACTTAGTGTTCTTAGTGTGGTCAGCGACGACGCACGAAAATTGCACAGAGAGAGCTTACTCATGATTCAGAAATCGCCAAGAACCTTTCTTAAGACACTTGTAAACTTTGCTTTGTATTATCATACAACAGGTTATTCTTCATATGTCATTTACTATAGTGCACCACTTGTTTGATTCTATTCGTTGGACAAATCGAACATAAAAAACGTGAACACGCAAAAATTTTCTTTTTTCAGTGGTTATTAATGTTCGATGAAAAGATGTATTATATGACATTTGCGAAGCACTGTGTAAAATTTCATCATATAAAACAAGCTGCGGCTCAAACCCCTCCCATCTCTTACAGCATACAAATACAGTTATTCCCTGTGTAGCTGTAAAATGGTATGGTATTGCTGCAGTTTATTGTTCCGACGTGTACACGTGTACAGTAGGAAGTCTCGTCTAGCACAACGCCGTATCAGAAGGCGTTCTTTGCTGTCAGCCTGAAAAATACATAGTATCGATATCGATGCGTGCGATAATAACAATATTGCCTCAATATCTAGAGCAGCGACATTCGCCACAACATATTGTTGCTTCCCAGCCGCCCAGTCAAGAGATTCAACCTAACAGACAGGCCGAAAGAGTACTTGAGCCACAATACCTGGGTATCTTGGCAAAAACTTGTGGAACTCGCAACGTACTTACGAAAAAGAAGATATGATCAGACTTCTTGTGCTTACACAGTGTATGACTCAAACAAAGGTGAACTACGGTATGATTCTACAGATTTTCTTATGGTTCCTGTAAACCGTCTCCTCACTGTTGAGTTATTTTGTGCATCGTCCGATCGCGAACCCATACTTGGTCCCGGTAGCAAAGTTGCATATAAAACTTGCAGAGCAAGTTAGACATGGCCACAAGAAGATACGACGTAGAAGGACACCCTCCTTCACCTTCTTTTATTATTTCGGCCATAGCTCATTATTTGGGATGGTTTTACCTGAAACTATGCTAGGCGAAGTAACTACAGAGTCAGTCCTTCTGATGGTGGCATTGTGTAGTGCGTTTAGTACAATAATGGTACTCTAGAAATATTGCGTTTTATTGTCATTGCATGAGATATTGGCAATTGTTCGCCCGCGCTGCGGAGCGTTATAATCAAGGGCAGTAGACGTTTTAAAGCTAAACAAAACCGGAAGGGAAATAAATGGGTTGAGACAAAAACAGTCATAATAGCATTGTCGCTGATCATTTTATTTTGTCTTTTTGTGTATATGTTTTGATCATATTTCTCTTAAGCGCTGGAAATAAGTGAAACGTAAGCGTTCTCACTATCCCACCTGACCGCTTTGAACAATGGCGAATTCAACCTAGCTGGAGCCGTTTGAGGCAGACAGTGTTATAGCCCCATACGATTACTGGCCATGCCTAAACCTCTCCAGTAAGTGCGTCGTCTCGGCTGTCGATTCTAGTAAAGCATACAAAATGAAGGTCGCCTTAGTCACCGTCGCACTTGTGGTCGTCGTGTTTGTAATTACAGAAGTGGAGCTCGCAAAACCAAAAAGTAAGTAAACTAAAGACAGCGCATTTTATTTTGCCTTTTCTGCGTTACGAGCGGTCTCACAATATCAGACAACCAATTCAACTTTATTAGGACTTGTAAAGAATACTTTCTCAATAGAAGGTTTGTTATACACTGTTTTCACTAGGGAAATGCAATTGAACATAACTTTCTAGCCTTCAAGCTGCATTATAGAACTCAGGGAAGTGAAAGCACTGATACCTTTGACTTTTGCAGGAAATATATTAGTAGTTAGAGGATTAAATGAGCGCAGAAAGTGCAACCACTACACTGTGATTATTAGAGCTGCACACTTCAATTTCTCACCGAAACTTTTGCTGAATCGGGTTCGCCAGACAAATAATTTCAAGGAAACAATGTCTTGAAAACACATCGCGTGGAGACGAATTCCAGAAACTGGTAGAAAACAGACTTTGCTTTGAGAGTCTGTATTGAGAGAAACGAAATCAATGGCAGTCGAACGAGTAGTAAACGCAATAAAAATCAGCTATAACTTCACAGATATGAAAAGATAACCACAAAAATCGTAAATAAGAACAAAAATTAGCGTTAATTCGCTCAAAGCTATTATCTTTATTCTTCGGTTGACATTCAGTTCAACGCGATAATTCTATACACTACAAGTCCCCTTGTGTATATTCAAGATATAAAAGTTTGCTGTGTAGTATATGTGACACATTCTTTATACTTTCATGGATAATAGTCGCCAACACGAGGGGAAGGCAACCTGCGCCTCGAGGTCAGAGTACAGCTACCACGTCAGCATAAGAGCTTATAGCGCTCGGCCTCCCTAGTGCTATGCTGTCTCCCCATTAAAATTCGCTTGTTTTCTTGCGGAACTCACAAGTATAGCGGGAATAGAAGTTCTTCGTAAAAATTGCGTGAGCTGCATGTGGTGAAAAACGACGCTTCGTACACGGAAACACCTTGATTCTGCTTGGTAAACAGCACTCTACATGCAGTTGTTGCTGTGTTCATTCGATATTTTGTAGTACTCATACGCCCGGAAGCCACAAGAAGAGTCTTAATTGAATTAAGCAATCCAATAATAAAGTTAGGCTCCTTAACATATGCTGGCAAATCGAGCAAGCGAACACACAGGTTGCTTATATACCCAAAAATAGTCACATATCCGTCGAAAGACGAAACATTGCATGCCTAAATCATCTAGAATGTGTTGTGGGAGCAAGAAAAAAAATAAAGATAAAGCGAGACCGCGTATGCGTGTTGCTAAATGAACGATGTCATTCTGCTCTATACTGAAAACATATGCGAGAAATAGTACTGCGACTATTTTCAGATGTAGTGTTCGTGAGCATAGAGTCGTTCACATGTGCGTGTCTATGTACTCGTATTTTCAGAGAAACCAGGATTCAAGATCGGAAAGCCTGGGTCTCGAGGTAGAGGTAGGTGCTGAAGGAGTCACATTAAGAAAGTGAAACTTGTGTTACAAGTATGAACTATTAGTATTAAGAATGTATCTGCTGCCCAGACGTCTGGCTGAGCATTACCATAACGTGTTAAGATATATAAATCACCATATTGCCTTAAATATCTATAAATGGTACCCACTCCCCAATGGTGAGGGTGTCTTTTCTCTTAATCTTATTTCGAGAGCAATTTTAGGGACACTACAGGCGCAATTTTAACGTAGCCCTCGCCATCGGCGCCGCCGTGATGTTCCGTGTACAGTCCAAACCGATAACGTTGCCCCCGTTTTGTATGCTATGTGCAAGCGAAATGTCCGAGGGTTGCTGACGATCCGGGCTCGAGCAGCGAGCAAACGTGCCGCCGGGTCTCTGCCCCACGAGTGGCTGCCTTACTGCAGCATGAAAATGGGCACAATGACTGACCGGGCATGGTCACCTGCGGTCATGCGCGCCGTATGACGTATATATCAAAACAACAAAGGGTTTCTAGGTCCGGTGAAATATTCACGAAAACATCAAACAGCTCGGATCCCGAGCGAAACGTAAATAAAATTGCTTTATATATATATATATATATATATATATATATATATATATATATATATATATATATATATATATATATATATATATATATATATATATATATATATATATATATATTCCTTTCAGTCCCGAATTTTTCGTAGGTTAGAACAAAAATTTTCAGTGTTCCTTTCTAGCTAAGAGGCTATTGAAAAGCATGCAAAAAAATAAGGGAGACCGTAGGTACAATGGTTTTCACGGGAGAATCATGTCCAGTATGCTGGACACTAGGATTCATTTGTTCCACTTATGGGTACACACATTCTGCTTTCTTCCTTGAAAAAATGTTGCTCTTGTTCTTGTCACAAAGTTAATTGTTTTTAAAACATAAAAATGGTTTGTTTTGACTTGAGAAAAAGAAAAAAATTCTATCGTTAACTTTCGTGCATAGCGTTCAGCACCACGAAGGGGTAAAAAGCTAGGAGGCAACGCGCTGAGCGTCCACGAGCCAACGTCCTCCGACGCCGCTGCCTCCTCATGCTCCAGGCTCTTGGTAGAATTCCCAGCGTGCTCCTGGTTCAATTTTTATGACTGGGTTTCAAGATTTTCACGTGACGTGCTTCCTAGTTTCTTTTCTCTCCTCCATGTTTAGCACAATGCGCGCCACTTGCATCCCGGTGTCCAGTGCACTGGACATGAATACAATCTCGCATTGCGAGCAAACTTCTGATTACAAAAGCTACCTTTTTGCAACATTGTTTCAAGAGGGCATAAATCAGCTCGCACGATTTAAGTGACTTGAATTGCGCGAAGATAACTCCTCAAATAATTTTGTATGCTTGAGCACACCATGCGCGCGCGTTTCCTCTTGATTAACACCATTACTCTGATGCGCCCCCATAAGAAAATGGGGCTGTAGAAGGACCTACATTCAAAAAGATATTTCTCGCCTCTTACACAAGCTGTCAAAGTGGTTTCGGCTTCGATTGTGGCTTTGCTTGCTTTTCTGGGACAACGGGACGAAAGGCACATTTTCGCTTGCATCGCATCACATTTTCGCCGCATTTTTGCTTCCATCGAAAATGCGGGCACCACGGCCGGTGTTTTATACCGCGACCTTCGGGTCAGCAGTCAAGCACCATAAGTCCCAGACCACCGCGGTGGGTGAGTGACGCGACACCAACAGTTCCAATAAAATGGAACACATATTCTTGTCAAGAAGCGCGCACCGTATAAAACACAGATGTTGCGAAATATATATATATATATATATATATATATATATATATATATATATATATATATATATATATATATATATATATATATATATATAATATATATATATATATGTGTGTGTGTGTGTGTGTGTGTGTGTGTGTGTGTGTGACGTATGAAAGGCAGTAATCTCTGGTAGAAGGCGACGAAGAAGAAGTGCGCGTAAATAGAATAAAAGTATGGCGTCTGAGCCGCTGGACGTCTCTCATTCATAGTGTCACACAAGTCGACAGGATGGAGACCTGGCAGCCGCCTCATCAGCTACACATCAGCAAAGACCTCAGCAAGACACCTTCACCGCATGCAGACCACCGAAGCAGATCCTGTTGAACACAGCGACCAGCATCATGACCGAACCATCGAATGACCTTGACATCCCCAAGTACACTGGATCAGCGGACGACAGTCCCGTCCAGGAGTGGTTCGACCTATTCGAGCTCCACGCTACCGCAGCATCATGGTCGGAAAGGGAGATGGTGACCAACTTCAATGACTACGTCACCAATGAGGCATTCCGATTTTACCTCACACACATATTTCAAAACAACGAGTCATGGAAAAAGATCAGAGAAGAGATTATTACCCGTTTTAACGACTACGACAAAGACTTGCTTATAAACAACCATGTGGAGACAATCGCACTCAGTCGTCACAGTCAAAAGCAGTCTTCACGCATCCGAACACCAAGCATGAATTCGCGATTCCCCACAGACAGATTAAAGCATCCGCTCACTGAAAGGCTTGGAGATCTTCCACGGAGACTCAATCTTCCACCGGGCTTTGCTACTGCACGAAAATCAGCATTTTCTACGTCATCATTGAACCAATAGGACTCATGTTACTGAACCACCTTATGCACTCTGCTCCCCGTATCGCACACTTCACCCACCACCTGGTTTTGCATCATGCGGATCTCCAGTTGCTCCCAACGTTCACCTCACACCTCACAAGCTCGCTACGGTCGGGTTAGAGCTGAGGAACTTTGAAGATACTCGACCAAGCCATGTCCCTTCCGCACAGATTCATGCGTCAGAACAGCGTCGCTCGGTAGGTGCGCATAGAGACAACCTTTCGCAATCGGAGTCTGACCAAGCCACGCCTGTTACGGCATCACCGTCAAGTCCACACCCACCTGAGAGTCGAAACAACACAGAAAGCTCAGAGGCATCAAATCTCGAACGTTGCCGGCTGCCACAGGCGTCTGTAATTAACGGCGTTGCAGCAGCCTCTGAAGAGCTCGCACCAACTTCACTGCCCGAAAAGCATAGCACCTGCTACCTAGTGGACACTACATCAAGTTGCCAAGAAAATCATTGTCATGTTCCAAAAGTGCTACCACCTCAGCAATTTCTGCAGCAGCATCAGCGAAGCCAGCACAAGCAAATCGACCAAATTAAGCGACAACAGGCACTCTGACAAGGACAACTACAAATATCAGAAACACATTCGTGGCTTAAGCAAAGACGTTCGAATGCGAGCCAACCGAAGCGAAAACAAGTTTCAGATGTATCGGCCAAGACAAACAAGACATCAAATTCAAGGCATATTCTCAGAAAAGAGCGTCGCCAGGAAGGAACGTCGCCCTTCCAACGTCCGACATCAACATTGCACGTTCGATCAAGACATGTGAGACACCGCAGAAAACGACGAAAAGCACACCAAAGCATCCTTTGCATTTCGAAACGACACAGCAGTCGTCCCATCAGTCTCCGTCAAGGAGCACGGAACTGAAAGAACAGCCTGTGTTCTAGTTACAACATGGAGTCCGACGCCTACAACATTCAAGCTTCCTGTCCTTCAAAGTGTTCCATTATTACTCAGCTGTGACATGTCCACGAACCGAGTTATCGTCACTCTTAATGCGCAAGGCATGCTTATGTTGTCCCGAACGCAACAGCCAGCCTCGCCCACCAGAGCTCTCCTTGATATCCCCGGCCTCCCCTGTGAATCTTTGTGCTAGTTTCACGGAACTCCCTTGTGACATGGAACTACGCCGCGTTTTGACATTTCAGCATTAACACCCTCCGCTTGCTTATGTTTTGTTGTTAAACTCGCGGATTCTTTCGTGGGGACGGGGAATCCTGTGACGTATAAAGGCAGTAATCTCTGGTAGAAGGCGACGAAGAAGAAGGCGTAAATAGAATGAAAGTATGGCGTCTGAGCCGCTGGACGTCTCTCATTCATAGAGTCACACACACAACACACACACACACACACACACACACACACACCACACACACACACACACACACACACATACACATATACACACATTATATATATATATATATTCGATATATCTATATATATATATATAATATATATATATATATATATATATATATAGTCCCTGCTGGCATACTCATCTATTTCATGGAATCAAACTCTCCGTTAATCTCGGTCATAATTGGTCACAATTCAGTTAATTCCGACGAACCTGGAGTGCACCGAGCGAAAATCTGCTGCGCAAAAGAATGGAACGGCGTTCGTGGAGAACCAATTGAGGCGGCGCCGTACGCGCCCCCACGTGATCATTACTACCCGCACGGTAACGACAGGAAAGCCAGAAGGGCTTCATGCCTATTGCCTTTACCACCACGCGGGACACCTCGCTGGCTGCGGTTGTTCGAAAAAACATGGTTGCCCTCCACAATCGCGCTGTTGACGACGAAAGCCTGAACAGCTGCGACAAATTTCTTTCGTTTACCGGCAAAAAAAAAGTTCGTCATGTGGTATGGTGGTGGTGTGGTGACAGTAGTAATTAGGGAGGGATGCAGTCCACGTTTGGGGCCATTTAAATAGGGGTTCTTGCGCGCGGTCGCATTGTGAAGAAGTCGCCGGATGACAAAAATTGCAGCTTCCGCTCTTATGCAAATATGAACAGCATTTACGCAGTAATCAAGAAATTACAAGTGCATTGAAGCATAGACTTTTATCTATTGTGTGCCTGATACACTTGATAATTCAGAATTCTGTTAATTGAGACATGTTTTGCTGTCCCGTGAATTCGAATAACGAGCTTTTACAGATTATATATATATATATATATATATATATATATTAGATATATATATATATAATATAATATATATATATATATATATATATATATTATATATATAATAATATATATATATATAATATATATTATATATATATATATATAGCGCATTCGCCCGCCGCGAGAATGCGCCTCCCGTGGTTTGAGAGAACGAAATCAGCTGCGGCCACCACTCGCGGCTCGTTGCAGCGGTAGGCCGATAAGTCGACAGTGGTTTTTTGGCCCGCGCCAGCCAGTTGGCTCGCGTGACGGTGCAAGTTGCAGCGAGTTGTAGTTTTAAACCCTTGGCTACATTGTAGTCTAAGCCCTTGGCTAAAGATAGCTGGGACCCCTGTATATATATATACGAATTGAGACAACTAATAGAAGGATTGTCTATTGTATTGTCTAAAAGGAGCCCTGTTTTTCTCATAACGGGTATATATTTTTATTTTTCACCCAAAATTACCTTGGGAGCCTCTGGCGGCAAAAAAGTGAACGTGTACTTTACCTATCACGTGACCTTTCACTCGTGTACGCTATCAATTATCTCTATATTAGTCTATATTAGCACACGTTTATTATAATTTTTTCTAGCGTAAAACGTGCAGATATGCATTCGTTTGCACTGAGTAGAACAGCGTCGCCGCCTTCGCTTGACGTATGACCCGATACTCGCGAGCGGCAGCATGGACGTTATTAGCTTAGAGCCACTGGAAAAATTTCAGAGTATCGCATCTGTTTTCCGCGCGCCCGCCGCCGACGCGGTTCGCTTACTAGCATCACGTGACTTCTCGCCGCCATATCCAAGCGCTTGGTGTGAAGGCGCGTTCAATGCAGAGAGTGGCCCGGACATTTAGCAGTACCACGGTCCCAGAAGTATCGTCGCATTTTTGCAGGCAGATGTGGTTGAGTGGCATTTCGTGCTATGTATGCCACGGGAAAAAAAAAATTCGGCGGGGGGGGGGGGGGCACGGGTTTCGGTTGCATCCCCTGGCTACGCCACTGCTGCAGATGCCAGAGAGTAACTCACCAGCAGTCCAATGAGAATCTCGTTATTTTTGCATGCCGTTGTGGGAAAATTAATGTCAAAGAGCGCCGTTCTACGTGGCTGCATAGTTGGCCGGAATGAATTCGCCCCCCTCGAAACACACCTTCCTGCAGTGAACTACACAAATTTTGCTGGAAAAGATCTCATGCGACAGGATCATTCACTTTTTCGGTTCGCTATGGTCAGCGATCTTGAAAACTATACATACCTTTCTATTTGCTCGGCTGTTTATTTTCTCGATCTGTCGAACAGATTACGTAAGCTGTTCGAGTTATAAGAGTGTCACGCACGAGAGGGAAATTGAAGATTTATTAAAATAACTGTTTACTGGTATACCTTGAAGGCAATTGTGGCATGACATTGCCACTGCGCAAAACAGAAGCGTGGAACTCTGTTGATAAACTTGTGTGTAAGGCAATGTTATTAAGCTTATTTTTAAATTGGTTGCAAAAAAAATGTGGCAATGCTGCATTGCGCCGAGCGTAACTCTACATACGGTTTAGGGGGGACAAATGGTCACAACAAGAAAAAAAATGCAGATCCCACACATTGCGAGAGTCAATTTATATGTCGATATTTATACTGTGTTGCAGTAAACATGCACTTTAAAAATTTTCGGGATGTGCTACTTCTGATCAAAAGAACATAAGTGCCATGCCGAGAAGTTTATCAAGAGCGCAATATGAAAAAAAAAAGTGCAGCAGTGCAGAAACCAAACCCCACTGTTTACGCGCTGGCAAACGCCAAAAAAAATCTGTTTGTCGGAAAACAGCAAAATATTTGCAATGCACTGCAACGTTGGGAATATTAAGGATACAAGAAATAGTAAATGAAACAAATAATTAAGTAGTGATGTCAATCATTTTCATTGCCTATTTTCTACGTATCTCAAGAGAAGATGCACCTTAGCTACCGCACGCCAATTCGCCCGTGCGTTTCGTGCTGCTGGCGTTCCGAATCAGACATAAATACGTCGCGCGTAATTCCAATTAGCGTACACACACTACTTCTATTACGCATATCAACCGTTAACAGCAAGCATGGTGCGGAAGCAAGGTATGCGTCAGCGATCAGTCGAAGGACGCAATGTTGAAGTCTCTGTGTTGATAAGTCTCGAGTAAGTTTCCCAGTGAACCTGAACACCGACTGCGCAAGCTAGCGCAAACGTCAAGATTCACCAAATGTCGAAGTAAATGGCATCTCGCACGATGTCACTGCGCTAATGCAACTATGTTCACAGATCTGGACCTAGCGAACACACCCAGGCGTGACACAAAGAGGGCGATGATGCCATGAAGCGAATTCGCGAGCACATGGCAACATTCGCCGCACGTTTCATTGTTACCCGCTAACCGCGCAGTCGATCCAGAACTGTCGATGACTCGAAATAACTTCAATATCCTCTTGAAGAAACACACCACATAATGCCGTTCCGCCGAGCGTAACACGGCACCGAGGCGAAAAGATCGGTCACTTCTCAACACACGCTAGCAAAGCGCCGGACGGTCCGGAAGGGAAATGGCCGCCGCTGCCCAATGTTGCCCGCGTGCAGCTACCTTTGCGGTACTCTGATTTTCCAGTGACTCTATGTTAGCTGAGAGCCTAGCCGCACCTGCCGACGCGTTGGAAAAGCACGAATACCGCCTTCCGGCCTCCGAGATTACCTCCGGCGACGCGCTGCCGGAAATAATCGCGGAGGCCACGAGCACCTAGCTCGCGAGGTGGTAAAAAGATCTTACGTGACGACGAGCGTTCGGAAAACTGTTATACTGCTTTTTTATACTCTAAAATGGTCGGAAATGTGAATATAAAGGTGGCTGACCACAGTTTCACCCACTCCTATGAAAGAAAAGCCTTCAGCATAATGCGAGGGGGCTATCGCATTCCTATCACTATCACTATCACTATCACTATCACTCAGCGTTGCTGGAGTACGTGGACGTACAGTTCATGGGCTTTCCAGATCGAAGATACTGCCAATAATAACCACGCGCTTGGCGATTAACCGCTGCAGCTAC